>NC_000844.1:0-15333 GCF_021134715.1 Daphnia pulex
AGTTTGATGCCTGATTAAAGGGCTACCTTGATAGGGTAGATGATGCAACTTGTTGCTCAAATTATTTACATGTAATGGATTTTCACCAAATCTTAGAAAATCAAAATCTCTTATGCATTTACATCAACATGTAAGATAGGTAAGCTAAATAAAGCTAGTGGGTTCATGCCCCATTTATAGGTTATACCTCCTCTCTAATGTGACTTTCTCCTTCTTTACTTCTAATAATCATCAGTATCGTAACAAGAATTTGTCTCGTGATTTCTTCTCCTTCTTTATTTATTTCATGGATTGGGTTAGAACTCAATACCTTAGCGTTCTTACCCCTCCTTTTATCTAAAAAATCTAAATTGGCTAGAGAAGCCTCTATTAAGTACTTTCTTACTCAGACTCTTGCTTCAGTTTTAATCCTAGTAGGGGGATTGTGGTTTCTAGCCCCGTGAGGGGGGCTGGCAACATTAACCCTCCTGCTGGGGTTAAGAATTAAGCTGGGGGCTGCCCCCTTCCACAGATGGGTCCTCTCTATCGCCGAGGCAAGAGGGTGGGTCCCTCTTTTTGCCCTGCTCACTATTCAAAAAATTAACCCCTTGCTAATATTATGAATATTTTGCCATTTAAGAATGCCTTTTTTTTATGTGGTGGTCTTAAGCTCTTTAATCATAGGGGGGTTAGCAGGCCTAACTCAGACGAGAGTTCGATCAATCTTAACTTTTTCCTCAATCAATCATGTAGGCTGGTTGATGACAGCCTTAAGATTTAGTTTAAGAGTAGGGGCTTACTATTTTCTTATTTATTTAACGACTCTTCTTTGTTCGATCTTGATTTTCCACATATTTAACGTGTCTCACATTAATCAACTACCTCTTTTGAGTTTTAAGCCCAGTAACCAGATGCTATTATTTTTCGCCCTGCTATCGTTGGGGGGGCTGCCACCCTTCTTAGGGTTTCTTCCAAAGTGAATAATCTTACAGCTAACTGTCTCTTACTCATTGCTTTTAGTTGGGGGGGTTATAATTAGTATAAGCTTAGTAGTCTTGTTCTTCTACTTACGACTAATATTTTCGGCATTTATGATAGGGGGGGTGAACTTAACGACTTTAAGAAGAGACCCGCTCCCCTTTCCTGTTTACTTTGTTGCTCTCTTTTCAATTACTGGGGGGGGGCTATCCATGATCTACTTTCTTTAGAATTTTAAGTTAATTAAACTAAAAGCCTTCAAAGCTTTAATTAAGATTGTATTCTTAAATTCTATAGGTAGAGGGGATGCTCCCATTATTAGATTTGCAATCTAAATATTTTATTTAAACTACTCTACCGCTGGTTTGTTTAGCCAAAGGGGGGACCCCGTACTTAAATTTACAATTTAATGCCTACTCCTCGGCCATTTGACTAGCGTATTATTGCGACGTTGACTCTTCTCAACTAATCATAAGGACATTGGCACTCTCTATTTTATCTTTGGTATTTGATCAGGGATAGTAGGCACTGCTCTTAGACTTTTAATTCGCGCCGAACTGGGGCAATCAGGAAGTTTAATCGGAGACGATCAGATTTATAATGTAATTGTTACCGCCCACGCGTTCGTAATAATTTTTTTTATAGTTATGCCCATCATAATTGGGGGGTTCGGGAACTGATTAGTCCCCCTTATACTAGGGGCCCCGGATATGGCCTTCCCTCGACTTAATAATTTAAGATTCTGATTTCTTCCTCCGGCACTTACACTACTTTTAGTTGGGGGGGCAGTAGAAAGTGGGGCTGGGACAGGGTGAACCGTGTACCCCCCACTCTCGGCTGGGATTGCTCATGCGGGGGCCTCTGTAGATCTAAGAATCTTCTCCCTCCATTTGGCGGGTATTTCTTCTATTCTTGGGGCTGTCAACTTTATTACTACTATTATCAATATACGATCGGCTGGGATATCATTAGACCGAATTCCTTTATTTGTGTGAGCAGTGGGCATTACTGCGTTACTTCTACTATTGAGCCTACCAGTCCTAGCAGGGGCAATTACTATGCTTCTTACTGATCGTAACCTCAATACCTCCTTTTTTGACCCTGCAGGAGGGGGAGATCCGATCTTATACCAGCATTTGTTTTGGTTCTTTGGTCATCCTGAAGTATACATTTTAATTTTACCCGGGTTTGGTATAATTTCTCATATTATTAGCCACGAAAGAGGTAAAAAGGAAGCATTCGGCACGCTTGGGATAATTTACGCTATACTAGCTATCGGGGTGTTAGGCTTCGTAGTATGGGCCCACCATATATTTACTGTGGGCATGGATGTTGACACACGAGCGTATTTTACTGCAGCTACAATGATTATTGCGGTTCCTACAGGAATTAAGATCTTCAGATGACTTGGCACACTTCACGGAACCCAGCTTGTATTTACCCCTTCTCTCTTGTGAGCGGCAGGGTTTGTGTTTCTGTTTACAGTAGGGGGGCTTACTGGGGTAGTTTTAGCCAACTCAAGAATTGACATTATTCTTCATGACACGTACTATGTCGTAGCTCATTTTCACTACGTTTTATCTATAGGGGCAGTATTCGCTATCTTTGCAGGAGTAGCCCATTGATTCCCTCTTTTTACCGGGTTAACCTTGCAAGCCCGTTGGTTAAAGATTCACTTCTTTACAATATTCGTAGGAGTAAATTTGACCTTTTTTCCGCAACATTTCTTAGGATTAGCAGGTATACCCCGGCGTTACTCAGACTACCCTGATGCCTATATGACTTGAAACGTTATCTCATCTGTAGGGTCCGTAATCTCGTTTGTGGCTACCCTGGGGTTTATTTTTATTATCTGGGAGTCTTTTGTAAGACTGCGACCGACTTTGTTCTCAACACACTTATCAACTTCAATCGAATGACAGCATTCTTTTCCCCCCGCTGAGCATAGTTATAACGAACTAGTATTTATTTCCCAATTCTAACATGGCAGAAAAGTGCATCAGATTTAAGCTCTGAGTATGAAAGTGAAAGCCTTTCTGTTAGAAAATGGCAACATGAGCACAAATTGGATTCCAAAATAGAGCATCCCCTCTAATAGAACAACTTATCTTTTTCCACGACCACGCCCTTCTTATTCTTATTTTGATTACCACTCTAGTAGGATATTTTATACTTAGTTTAGTCACCAACAAATTTGTCAACCGTTACTTGCTTGACGGACAGATAATCGAAATTATCTGGACTGTTCTTCCTGCTGTTATTTTAATCATCCTAGCCCTGCCCTCATTACGGCTCCTCTACCTCATTGATGAGACCACAGAACCCAGAATCACCTTAAAGACTGTAGGCCATCAATGATACTGAAGTTATGAATATTCTGATTTCAAGGATATCGAATTTGATTCTTACATGATGCCATCGAACGACCTAGAAAAAGGGCAATTCCGCCTTCTTGAAGTAGACAACCGAGTGATTTTACCATACCTCACCCAGGTACGTCTACTAGTCACAGCAGGAGACGTAATCCACTCCTGAACAATCCCCAGTTTAGGAATCAAAGCTGACGCCGTACCTGGTCGTTTAAATCAACTTAACGTATTTTTTAATCGACCAGGTGTCTTTTATGGTCAATGCTCCGAAATTTGTGGGGCCAATCATAGTTTTATACCCATCACTGTAGAGGCGGTTAACCCCGCGGACTTCCTAAGTTGAGTTAAATCATTCTCATCAGATAGCTTAAAGTAAGCAAAAGCCTCTTAAGCTTAAAGATGCTAGTCAACGCCTAGCTTTGATGATTACGAGAAATTGGTTAAATTGATAATACTAGCTTGTCATGCTAGAGTTACTCTGAGAGTATTTCTCTGTGCCCCAAATCTGACCTATAAATTGAGTTATTCTTTTTTGGATTTTCGCTTTGACTTTTGTGATATTTATGACCTTCCTTTATTTCACAAACTTTTCTCCCAAAATTAGACTAGAGAAGTCCCATCAAACTACCCTGAGCCACCTAGACTGAAAATGATAGCTAATTTATTCTCTATCTTTGACCCCTCCTCTATATTAACCCTCCCTTTAAATTGATTAGCCGTCTTTGTCGGTTTGTTTGCCCTTCCCTGAGGCTTCTGAATTAGAACTAACCGAGCCGCCAAATTCTTTACTCTAGTCTCAGACCAACTTCACAGAGAATTTAAAACTCTAGTAGGAGTGGGGGGGGCTCAGGGGCACACACTCATTTTTATCTCACTATTTTTATTTATTTTATTTAATAATTTTTTTGGGTTGGCACCGTACGTATTCACAGCATCCAGCCACTTAGCTATGACCCTGGCCCTAGCTTTCCCACTTTGACTAGCATTTATTCTTTACGGGTGACTTAGTCACACTACTCATATGCTCGCCCATTTAGTTCCTTTAGGGACCCCCCCAGTTTTGATACCCTTTATGGTTCTTATCGAAACCGTGAGTAACGTTATCCGCCCTGGGACCTTAGCTGTACGTTTAGCAGCTAATATGATTGCTGGCCACTTACTTCTAGTACTGCTAGGTAATCAAGGGCCCTCGTTGTCCTCTTCTCTTTTAAGAATTCTTCTGGTTACCCAGATTTTACTTTTAACGCTAGAAAGCGCGGTAGCTATCATCCAGTCTTACGTATTTGCTGTTCTGGCGACTCTTTACTCTAGAGAAGTAGTTTAATGTCAAATCATATAAATCACCCCTTCCACCTCGTAGATAAAAGCCCCTGGCCTATTTTAAGAGCCTTCAGAGTAATAAGATTAGTTAGAGGTCTAGCTAAATGATTTCATACTTTTAATATAGACTTGGCAATCCTAGGCATTTTGTCTACCACCCTAGTGATAATTCAATGGTGACGAGACGTAGTCCGCGAAGGAACTTTCCAAGGCCTCCATACAAGTAAGGTTGGCGTAGGGCTTCGTTGGGGAATAATCTTGTTCATTGCCTCAGAAGTTTTATTTTTTGTCTCATTTTTTTGGGCGTTCTTTCACAGTAGCCTTGCCCCCGCCGTTGAGCTGGGAAGAGCTTGACCCCCCCTTGGTATTAAACCCTTTAATCCATTTCAGATCCCCCTTCTAAATACTGCTATTCTTTTAGCCTCGGGGGTCACAGTTACTTGGGCACACCACGCTTTAATGGAAAATAACCATACTCAAGCTTTTCAAGGATTATTTTTAACAGTCTTTCTCGGCTTTTACTTTACCTCTTTACAAGCCCTAGAATACTTTGAGGCCCCTTTCTCTATCGCCGACGCTGTATACGGAACCACTTTTTTTGTGGCAACAGGGTTTCACGGACTTCATGTTATCATCGGGACAACTTTCTTACTAATTTGCCTTATCCGTCATACCCTTCATCATTTTTCTTTTACCCATCATTTTGGGTTTGAAGCGGCAGCATGATATTGGCACTTTGTTGACGTTGTTTGACTATTTCTTTTTATCTCTATCTACTGGTGGGGCAACTAAATCTTTCTAATATACTAGTATATTTGACTTCCAATCAAAAAGGCCCCCTGGGGGAAAGATAATTTTTCAGCTAATAATTTTTACCCCCCTAATTTTGACAATTAGATCTGTGGTCTTGGTCCTTTCTCTAGCTCTCAGAAAAAAAAGTAAAATAAATCGAGAGAAGTCTTCGCCTTTTGAATGTGGGTTTGACGCAAATTCTAACCAGCGCCTTCCTTTCTCGCTCCGTTTTTTCTTAGTAACAATTATCTTTTTAATCTTTGATGTCGAGATTGTTATCCTGTTCCCTGCTATTCAAAGCATTTTTACCTCACAAGAATTTTACTGAAATTTTATTTTTATTTCTTTTCTAATTATTTTGTTGGGGGGACTTTTTCATGAATGAAAACAAGGAAGTCTTAACTGAGCTATCTAGGGGTTGTATTTAATTATAATACTTGATTTGCATTCAAGAGGTGCTATTATTACTGGCCTTCCTCATAAATCTGAAGTAAAATATTACATTTAGTTTCGGCCTAAAAGACTGATCATAAAGATCCAGATTTTTTAGTTGAAGCTAAAGTAAGCAGCATCTCACTGTTAATGGGATTTAGGGTGTCTAACCCCAACTAAGGAAGTAAAAGTAAGGGAAGAGCTGCTAACTCTGTCTCTAAGCGGTTGAACTCCGTTTGTATTTCTGCAGTTATAGTATAAGTTAATACTTTACATTTTCATTGTAAAAATGAACAAAGATTGTTCTAACAGCTGTTCTCAAATCATTGATTATACTAGCATCTTCAGTGCTATGCTTTTTAATTTAAGCTATAAGAACATAAAATATAAATAAAACATAAGAAAAGTCAAAGTAAAAAAATTAGAAAGTGGAGCTTCAAACTACTATGCTGAAATTTTAAATTGAGTGTGTTAACCTTCCCCCCTACAACTTCCAAGCCTTTTCTTGAATAAAACTCCAATCAACCTTGGTCATAAATCTTTAAGAGGTGGTCCGCATTCTTTAAAGTTTTCATTGAAAAACCTTGGCCTGTCAGTCAAGGAAGAAACCATATTAAACCTCTAAACTTCCTAACTGCCCCCCATTTATAAGAGTAGGTTAACCCCTGTAAACTTAGTATCACCAGCAGGGAAACACCAACAAAAAAGAGAGCCCCCCACTTTAAAAATACAGGCAAGAAAATCAGAACCGGGGCGGGGAAATTAAGCCATCTCAAGATTGGGCCTGAAACAAGGGAAGTAAAAGAAAGAATCACCACCGGCCCAACTAACGAATAATCCGACTCGCAAACAGAAATCGAAGTTCCCCCCCCGTATGGGCCAACAAAACTTAAGTAAGTAAGCCGAACTGAGTAAAGAACTGTTAATCTGAGACAAATAAATATCATAAGTAAGACAAAAATTCCCCAAGAATATTGACAAGCAAGCTCTACAATTAAATCCTTAGAGTAAAACCCCGCTAAGAAAGGCACCCCACAAAGAGATAAATTAGCTAGATTTATGCACACCGTAACCAACGGAAAATTCAAGCTAAGCCCCCCAAAAGATCGAATATCCTGGGTATTCCCGGCCCCGTGAATAAGAATCCCTGCACAAAGAAAAAGCAGGGCCTTAAATAGAGCATGTGTTAATAAATGGAAGAAGGCCAACTCGTAGAGGCCCAAAGAAATGGAGAACATTATCATCCCTAACTGTCTAAGGGTAGACAATGCAATAATTTTTTTAAGATCATACTCAAAGATAGCTACAACCCCCGACATGAACATGGTTATAATAGAAATAAATAGTAACAGTGCTGAACAAGTTTCTCCTAAGATAAAAGAGAAACGAATTAATAGATACACCCCAGCAGTGACTAAAGTAGAGGAGTGTACCAAAGCAGAAACTGGGGTTGGAGCCGCTATCGCAGCAGGTAATCAAGCAGAGAAGGGAATTTGAGCTCTTTTAGTTATAGCGGCCAGTAATACAAGAAGAGGGACCCAATTTCTAAACTCTACATTATTATAAAAGGCCCAAATTCTAAAATTAAAATCTCCTACTGATACGAATCAAGCGATTGAGAGTAAGATGCACACATCCCCCACCCGGTTAGATAAGACTGTGATTATACCCGCGCTACTTGACTTTTTAGAAGGATAATAAATTACTAGACCGTAAGAAATTAGCCCCAACCCATCCCATCCTAGTAGGATTCTTAAGATATTAGGACTTAGAATTAAGATAGCCATAGAAGCAACAAAACCTAAAACTAAGAGGATGAACCGATTGGCATTAGGGTCTAAAGCCATGTAACTTTTACTGTATCAGACTACATTACCAGAAATACACAAAACCACAGCAAGAAAAAAACAACTCATTCTATCTAAAAGAAAAATTATTCTAAAGTTAACTCTTCTCCCCCCTAAAAATCACTCAAAGAAAATTGACGTCCCCTCAGAACTCAAAAAGACCCCTGTGAACCCGGCAATAAATATGAGGTTAACCAGGAAAAAAGAAATTTTTTGGTAAAGATACTTATCCACGGTCATCAGTGCACTTGCACATCTCAGGCCCCACAAACCTAGGTTTTCATTAAACTACAACGACACAGAAAAAGATGGGATAGAACAGGAAAAAGAAGAATAAATGGTGCCATGTGTAAGAATAACACCAGATGCTCACGAAAAGAACAGTCCCCCATTCTATTCGATAAGAAGCTGTCTGTTCCATGTTGGGTAGACACAAATAAAAACAAGTTATAGGCCCCTGCTATAAAAGAAAGCCCCCCCACGAGGAGGGAGCTGCCCCCCCATCACCCAATCGACGAGATAAATAAGTAAATCTCACCCAAGAGATTGGGTGATGGGGGGGCAGCTATATTACTAATAGCAAAAAGAAACCACCACAAAGTAGAGAGAGGGGCTAAAGTAATTAAACTACGAATTAAAATAATTCTTCGAGTCCCCATACGCTCGTAGATTATCCCGACTAATCTGAATAGCCCCGAAGAACAGAGGCCGTGACTAATTATAATCGTTACTACACCCGCCAATCCAACAGAAGAGTTAATAACCACCCCTAAAAGAACTAAAGCTATATGAGCTACTGAAGAGTAAGCTACTAACGATTTACAGTCAGTTTGGCGGATGCAAATAACAGAGGCAGTCACCCCTCCCACAAGTCTAACTCTCATAAGAAAACTAGAAAACTCACTAAGACTTAATTCGATGTAAGGGACAACTCGAACTATTCCGTACCCCCCTAACTTTAATAAAACCCCCGCTAGAATTATAGACCCTGCAACTGGGGCCTCAACATGGGCCTTAGGAAGTCACAAATGTCCAAAATATACGGGAAGCTTGACTAGAAACGCCAACAGTATTAATCAAAATAAGATAGGATTAGAAAATTGGGCCCCCTGCCCTAAAAAAAAGTAGTCAAGACTGCAGTCCGTAAAGTTAACTCAGAGGATACCCAAAAGTAAGGGCAGGGAGGCAGCAAGGGTGTAAAATAAAAGGAAGTAAGAAGCAGAGATACGTTCGGGTTGGTACCCCCAACCCATAACTAGTAAAAAAATAGGAATTAGAGTAGTCTCAAAAGCAATATAATATATCAAAAGATCTGAAGTTCCGAAGCTCACTAATAGAAAAATTAGTATTCCCACTCCCAACCCTAAAAAGACTTCTGGGAAACTCTTGTGATCTTTGACATAAAAGCTTATTATGATCATCATGGCTAGAATTCAAATAGATAAGTATCTTAGAAAGTAAGATATTAAATCAACCTGAATGAGATTAACTAGGCCTAATCCAAACCCGCTTATCCCCACTCCAAAAACAAAAGCTATAAAAAAAAGCAATGTAACTGCCACCCCTCAGTTACTAAAAAATAGCGTTATACAAGACCCCATCAAAATGAATTTTAACATTGTTAACACTGTAGCGCGTTTAAAGAGTTAAAGTTGTCTCCGCCATGGGTTCGGACCAGTGAAACTAATAGTGAGAGCCCTAAAGCTCCCTCGCAAGCTGTAAGAGTCAAAAAAATTAGAACAAAATTTCTAAAACTCACCATAGATCTCACCCAAAAAAGAACACCAAAAATCATAAGCATCAAACCCTCTAAACTAAGTAAAGTAGCCAGAAGATGCTTACGTTTAGAAATAAATCTAAAAAGAAAAATTAATATGGACCCTATTAATAAAACAATTAAAGGACTGACGAAAGATGACTGACTCACGGTCTTAGTAGTTTAAATTAAAAACACTGGTCTTGTAAATCAGAAACAAAGCAACTTTCTAAGACTTCAAAAAGATAGGAACCTACACCCAAAGCTCCCAAAGCTCCAATTCTTAATTAAACTACTTTTTGAAATTGGACAGTTTTTTCTTCTTACTGGGACAGTCTTTATAGTATTTATATTCCCCTTAGTCAGACACCCCCTCCTCATAGGGCTAATTATCCTTATTATTACTTTTATAATCGCTGCAACATTAGGGCTTGGGGGGCTAAGATCTTGACTCTCTTACGTCTTAGTATTAATTTTGTTGGGGGGGTTACTTGTTATTTTTATTTACATCTCACTCCTTGCTTCCAATGAAAATCAGACACCCCAAAGTAATAAAATTAAAATATTTTTTTTAAGTACCACATCAATTTTAGCGGGCTCTCTTGTAATTTCTTCCAGACTAAAAGTATTTGACTCTAAAACCAATGCCCTTTTAAAAATAACCCACTACAACAATGAAAGTACAGACTGATTAAATTTACTGTACTCCGAACAATTAGGCGGAATGACTATTTTCCTTGTCCTTTACCTCTTACTCACTCTTATTGTAGTAGTGGCTATCAGCAAGAACGATTCCTCTTCTCTGCGAGCCCTTTAATATTTAAATGGCAACTCTCCGAAATACTCATCCCCTAATAAAAATTCTTAACAGAGCCGTAGTGGATCTCCCTGCACCCTCAAATATCTCAAGATGGTGAAATTTTGGTTCATTGTTAGGTCTCTGTTTAGTTACCCAGATTTTTACTGGAATTTTCCTAGCTATACATTACACCCCCCACGTTGAAATAGCATTTTCAAGTGTCATTCATATCATCCGAGATGTAAATTATGGCTGACTTTTACGTACGATTCATGCTAACGGAGCTTCCTTTTTTTTCATTTGTCTGTATCTCCACGTTGGACGTGGACTATACTACGGGTCTTACTTATTCTTACTCACTTGATTCTCAGGGATTTTACTTCTCCTCCTAACTATGGCAGCCGCTTTCATGGGATACGTTCTTCCTTGGGGGCAGATATCTTTCTGGGGGGCCACTGTAATTACCAATTTACTCTCTGCTATCCCTTATATAGGAGATATAATTGTTCAATGACTGTGGGGAGGCTTTGCTGTAGATAATGCGACCCTCAACCGGTTTTTTAGCTTTCACTTTCTGATCCCCTTCATTATTATAGGAGTAGTTATTATTCACCTCTTGTTCCTCCACCAGACAGGGTCAAATAATCCTCTTGGTCTTAAGAGAGATTCTGATAAAATCCCTTTTCACCCCTACTTTACTATTAAAGATTTAGTAGGATTCCTCTTCATATTAAGATTTTTAATTATTTTAACACTATTAGCCCCTAATTTGCTAGGAGACCCAGAAAACTTTAACCCAGCCAATCCTCTGGTTACCCCTGTACATATTCAACCTGAATGATATTTTTTATTTGCCTACGCAATTCTTCGATCGATCCCTAATAAGTTGGGGGGGGTTCTAGCCCTTTTATTGTCAATCTTAATCCTAGCCATCATGCCAATTTGGCATAAGAGAGAAATAAAGGGATTAGAATTTTACCCATTTAATAAGTTTTTATTTTGATCACTAATCGGGACTGTATTTATTTTAACCTGAATCGGAGCAAAGCCTGTAGAAGACCCCTACGTTTTAGTGGGCCAGCTTTTTACCGCCATCTACTTTAGATACTTTATTCTAGCCCCTCTTACTTTAAAAATTTGGGATAAAATCCTAGCATAAGATTGTTTAACCTAATTAAGGTTCTTGTTTTGAAAGCAAGTCATAAAAGTTAAAATCTTTTAGCACTCTTTAAACCCTAAGAACAACATACTTAATAGCCCTGCTATCAGTACTAAATACGAAATAGAAAAAGGTAAGAAAAACTTCCAAGCTAAATATATTAATTTATCGTACCGAAATCGGGGAAGAGTCCCTCGAACTCAAACAAAAATAAAAGCTATTACTCCAAAAGAGACTAGCACAAAAAAAGAACAATCACCCCCCAAAAAAATGACACTAAATAGAAAAGATATAAATAAGATTCTAGTATACTCCGCTAATATAATTAAAGCAAACCCCCCACTTCTGTACTCCGTGTTATAACCCGACACAAGCTCAGACTCCCCCTCAGCAAAATCGAATGGGGTACGATTAGTCTCAGCAAGACAAGAAATAAATCAAATTAATCCTGCGGCAGGAAAGATAAAAATAAACCATAAATTTTCTTGAAAAGAAGAGAAACTGCCCAACTCATACCCCACAGTTACTACTAAAGGGGTAAACAAAATTAAAACTAATCTTACCTCGTAAGAAACAGTCTGGGCTACTCCTCGTAGACATCCAATAAGAGAATACTTAGAATTAGATCTCCACCCTGCCGCGAGAAGCCCATAAACACCAACGCCTAGACCGCATAAGAAAAAGAGTACGCTCTTATTAAAAGAGAGTAAATTAAAAAAAGAAGGAATTCTTAGCCATATAAGAAGAGATAGCCCCAAACTAAAACAAGGGGCAATTAAAAAGGCTGAATAGTTAGAGGTGGAAGGGGAAACGTGCTCCTTTGAAAACAATTTAATTGCGTCAGAAAAGGGCTGAAGAACCCCCCCCAAGCCTACTTTATTAGGCCCCTTACGCAACTGAATGTACCCTAATAGCTTACGCTCAAATAAAGTGAAAAACGCTACCCCCACGAGAACACACACCACCACAACTAAGAAGAGAATCACTTGAATCATTTTAATCAGCCGTAGGGCTACCACCTACATAAGTAGATCCTAAGTCTACTACATTATCTGTCAGACTGACATCACTTTTGAAAGTTTATTTTGATTCTTCATTGTAAGAGCTTCCCCCTATCTTAATCCTTTCGTACTAAAAATAGGCCATAAAATTTGAGGATAGAAACCAACCTGGCTTACGCCGGTCTGAACTCAGATCATGTAAGAAATCAAAAGTCGAACAGACTTTCCAACAAAACTTCTGCACCTTGCTAATTTCTTAATCCAACATCGAGGTCGCAAACCTTTTTATCGATAAGAACTCTCCAAAAAGATTACGCTGTTATCCCTAGGGTAACTTAGTCTTCTAATCCCTCCTTAGGGATCAATTTTCCATCTATACATGTTTTTTAAAGAAAGTGGTACTTTTTAACTTTCTGTCGCCCCAACAAAATTTCATCATAATTTTTGTTATAAAAAGTAACCTAAAACTTTAATGAAATAAAGCTCCAAAGGGTCTGATCGTCCCCCAAACGCATTTAAGCTTTTTCACTTAAAAATGAAATTCAACAAATATTTTAGAGACAGCTTTTTTCTCGTCTCACCATTCATACCAGCCTCTAATTAAGAGACTAATGATTATGCTACCTTAGCACAGTCAGAATACTGCGGCTATTTACTAATGCATTGAGCAGGCGATACCCCCTATAAAAACAGGGGGAGATGTTTTTGATAAACATGCGGAAAACAATTTGCCGAGTTCCTTTAAAATACTTAAATTTACTTTAAATTTTAACTTACCCTGCTAATAAAAAATCAACATTAAATTCTACTAATTTAAGCATCTTTACCTTAAATCAAAAGTTAGTTTAAGTATTCTGGTAGATAGATAAACACTAAAAAATACTGACTACTGAGATGTAAATTACAAAAAACTTATTATTTTAAGCCACTTTTAAGCCTAAAATCATCTAAAACCAAGTTAATTATTATATCAATTAAATTTGCCTCGAGAGCTCATCCCCCCAAGACTTTAACCGCCCAAATTTTTAAATTAAATACTAAAATAAAAACTCAGATAAATCGAATTAAATTCGTTTCCCAGAAAACCAGATAAAAAAGCTCGAATGGCATTTCACCCCATATTTCAATTCAAAAAAATTTTGCTACATTTATAAACCTTGAAATATAGCTCGCTTAACTTCGGGAATAATTTATGTAAAAAGAAATTTGCAGAACCCTGATACACAAGGTACGATAAAATAAATCTTCTTTTTTAAGTTTGACATAGTTTTTCAACATTCCTTCACAGTACTGTAATCTATAGGGATGGCTGATAATTTCTTTAACTCGTACTTACACAATTTGGACAAAGATGGTTCTGTTAAAAATATTTTCCCCAAGGTAAAAACTAAATAAAATTTGATTTGCACAAATATAGACTCGATGTAAACGAGTTGCTTAACTAGTCAAGCTCTTTATTTCATTCTAGATGCACTTTCCAGTACATCTACTTTGTTACGACTTATCTCCTCTTGAGAAGAGAGTGACGGGCGATATGTGCACATCCTATTGCCTTATTCAACTTACTGTACTTAAGTAAATTTACTAATAAATCCACCTTCACCTGAGTTTTAAGCCTAAAATCCGTATTTCTATTAAAAATTGTAGCTCATCACTGCCCTTTTATAAACTGCACCTTGACCTGAAGTAAGAAAAATATTTTTCCTGAAAACGTTCTTTTAAAGTAATCTGACAACGGCGGTATACAAGCTTAACAAAAAAGGGTAAGATAAAATGGGGACTATCAATTATAGGACAAGCTCCTCTATTAGGATAAGATGCCGCCAAAATCTTTGGGTTTGAAGAACAACTTTTACTACCCTATTTACACTATTATTTAGAATAACAGGGTATCTAATCCTGGTTTTTTACCTAAATTTTTTAGTCTCAACAGATTTCTTAAGAATTTCCCTTAAATTAAAAATTTCACCTTATCAACAAAATTTCACCATCTTTTACGAGATCGAATGTTAACTAAACAAAACTTTTACTCTACTAAAATTCTTCGTCTAACCGCGACGGCTGGCACGATTTTAGTCAATTCTATGAGTTTAACTAGGCCCAAATATTTGTTTCCTAAAACTTACTACTACTTATTGTTTTATTTAAATCCCCTGTTTATATATAGATTTAACTCAAAATAGAGCCAAAGCCAGATTCAAACTTTCCCTAAAATTTAATCCAGAAGGACCTTAAAAGTATGGATAAAAACTCGGAACCACTTTAGCGCAAGTATTTAACGACCGCTTTGAAATTTGCCCGCCAAAATTCAATCTTTCGAGGGGATCCCCCCCCCTAGAACCCCCCCCCCTATCATAAATGCCTTACCTCATTTACTTTTTTAAAAATCTCTTTTTTATTTTTTTTTTAGATTTATAATTTTAGCAAATCCGCTTGAAGAATTCATGCAATGAAGCATGTTCGTATAATTTTAGCAAATCCGCTTGAAGAATAAGATTATAATACTAATTTTCATTAGTATGAATATCTTAATTTCTCCTTGAAGAGTGAAAGTCTTCAGTCTCATTCTTTCTTTTGGGGCTTGGAGAGCCCCTTCTTTTTCAAAGAAAGAACTGAGACTTTGACCTTAGTCAAAAGGGAGGGATATTTTTATTCTAAAGCTATTTATCAACTAACAAACATTTTAATGTTTGGTCCAAAAATTAGAAAAGGGGTTTAAACTGAATAGATACTTATTAGGAACCACTTTCGTGAGGAACTTTTCAACTTTTTTGAAGAAAAGGTCTGCGCCCCCAAAAAGTTGAAAAGTTCCTCCGAATAATATTGAAAAGTGGTTCCGAGTTTTCATTGATATTTTTATGCAAGCAAGTGAGTAATTTTTTTAAAGTTTTTTAAAAACAA